>NW_024743222.1:0-11448 GCF_018991925.1 Homarus americanus | reverse complement strand
CTATACAACACCCGCCTCAGATGCCACCTTGAAGATGAACAACTACTGTCCTACAAGCAGTTCGGCTTCAGAGCACACCACTCAACTCAAGACGCACTCAATATAATCACAAACTACCTCCACATGAACAAAGATGCATACAAGATAGCACTCATTACAAAAGACGTACAAAAAGCCTTCAACACAGTTTGGCACGATGGATTAAAGTACAAGATATGCACCAATTTTAACCTCCCTCAAAAATCACAACAATTACTATGTAACTTCCTAACAGACAGAAAAATGAGGATAAAAGTCACACCTGCCTACTCTGACCACTTCACACTGCATGCAGGAGTCCCACAAGGATCAGTCCTGTCCCCAACACTATACATTCTTTACACAAACGACTTACCCGACCCCTTACACATCGACTCTGACAATACAGTACGCCGACGATGTAACCCAACTAGTCAGACACAGAACTCTTGATCACCTAACAGACAAAGCTAACAGGGAACTCGAACAAGTTACACAATGGGAACTCCGATGGCGAATACAAACCAACCCGAACAAAGCACAAATCACCTACTTCGGCACCAAAAGACGACAACCACGTCACATTTACTTAAACCCCTACATCGCCTACCCTTCACCTATAACTATCAAACGAACAAACACAATCCTAGGAGTCACATTCAACGACACCCTCACCATGACACTACACACCAATATGAAGGCTTTGATCGCAAAGAAAACACTCGGGAATATATACAGATTCAGAACCGCATCAATCAAAACCAAAACACACCTATTCAAAGCCCTCATACGCCCACTATTGACTTATGCACCTAACACACTCCAGCTAGCACCACCATCAAGCGCCAAGAAACTTCAAGTCATACAAAACAAAGCACTAAGATTCATCCATAACACACACTGGTCATCCTTCACCCAAAATAGTCATCTACATGAACTCAGCTCCCTCCCCCCACTTAACATCTACTGGAGACAACTAGGTGACAAACAAATAGAATCACTCCTCACTACTTACCCTCAATGGCAGGATTATTTCGACAACATCATACTCCCACGCAGATTCAGAGACAGAAATCCCTCCATACTAAACAGACCAAACACTCCCCTCCCACCTCCCTTGTACTAATAACTTCCCTATAACCACACCCAACAATTTCCCCCCAAATTAAACCTAACCTCTCCTTAACCCTCACCCAACGATTCCCTCCTCCCCCCCTCACTCCGACCCCGCCGCAGCTCAGGCTCAGGACCACTCCGGAGCAAAAAAAAAAAAAAAAAAAAAACCACTCGATCTTTTCTTATCCCCCAAAGGACACTAACAGTCCCCCCAAAATTAAAACCTATTTATTGAATTGCCTATGATCCCACACAAAGGGTAAAAATAACCGTTCTAACTAACCACACCCTATCACTCCTCCCAAAATAAAAACCTAACACACCCAGCCATTACTAGCAATCCCACACAAAATAAAAATTAACCATTCTACCACTAACTAACCACACCCTATCACTCCTCCCAAAATAAAAACCTAACATACCCAGCCGTTACTAGCAATCCCACACAAAATAAAAAATAACCATTCTACCATTAACTAACCACACCCTATCACTCCTCCCAAAACAAATACCTAACTTACCCATCCCATACTAACTCAGATGACATGTACGTTTCCCTTCGCCAATAAGGTCGGGGAGAGTTCCACAGTGCCTGTACGCAAGCCCTCTCCCTCAAGAATGTTACCAACACTGTTTTATGGGCACCTCCCTTAGCCAATAAGGTCGGAGAGGTGTGCCTAATAAAAACGGTACCAAATTGCAGACGACATTGAACGCCTCCCTTAGCCAATAAGGTCGGGGAGAGGTGCACAGTACCTGTACGCAAGCCCTCTCCCTCAAGAATGTTACCAACACTGTTTTATGGGCACCTCCCTTAGCCAATAAGGTCGGGGAGGGGTGCATTGTTCCTGTACACAAACCCTCTCCCTCAATAATGGGACCAGAACTCACAATACCTGCAAGAGCCTACCACGCAATTGCAGAAGTCCTTTACTAGCCAAAGGAAAGAATGAATGCAATAATTAACCCAACTCACAATACCTGCATGAGCCTACCACGCAATTGCAGAAGTCCTTTACTAGCCAAAGGAAAGAAAGAATGCAATAATTAACCCAACTCTGCCAACCACCAACAAAACCTGTAATCCTCCCAAAAGAAAAACTTAACCCACCCAACCTTACTCACAATCCCTCCTAAAAAAAAAAAATGCTAACTCCCATCCAATCACTAATCAACACCTTCAATCCTCCCCAAAAGAAAACTAACCCACCTAATCTACTTCACAATCCTCCTAAAAAAAATAACTCATCATCCAATCACTAATCAACACCCCAATCCTCCAAAGAAAAAAAACTTTAATATACCTGACCTTCTAACAAGCCCTTCGACCTCCTAAAAAAAAAAAAAAAAAAAAAAAAAAACATATGACTCAATACAACTATTCATTAGCAACACAAAACATATCATTCCTAAGAAATCCTTCCATACTATAAATTAACCCAAGAACCTCCAAAGCCCCCCTCTCCTCCTCTCGCCTCCCCTCTCCTCTCCTCTCCTCCCCACCTCCTCCCGACAACCGAACCATACCTGACCTTATAACAATTATCCTAACCCTCCCTCTCTCCCCTTACTACATTTACATGCAAACACATACACACTCACACAACAACCCCCCTTAAGCAATTTTAAATCACCTTAAATTAACATACAACCTCCACCCCCAGCAATCCCCAAACACAAACTCCCCCCCTCCCACAACCAATCTCCAAACACAACACCCCCCCCACCCCCGCCAGACAAAGCCTCTCATAACACCACAACTCTCCAAAACCAAATCAAACATACCCAACCTCTATACCAGCCACTGTCAACATTATCGACCTAACTCAAGACTGAAACCAAACAACCTATATCTCACTCTCATCTCCGTTCACAATTTGACAAAGCTCAAATCTGTCCCCTGCTATTACTAAATAACTCTCCTACGATACACTCATCCTTCTTTACTACGAATACTTTGACATTTCAAGCTCAAAGATTCAAAACTCTTCCTCCAACTCTCTCCATTTCTCTCTGACATAGCTCAAAGACCCACAACTCTCAGAACCAAATCAAAACATACCCAACGTCTGTGACATCCAATTCTCAATAAAATCGACCTAACTCAAGACTGAAACCATTCAGCCTATATCTCATTCTCGTCTCCGTTCATAATTTGACAAAAAAGCTCAAATCTGTCTGCTGCTATTACTAAAAACTCTCCTACGATACGCTCATCCTTCCATACTATGACTACTTTGACATTTCAAGCTCAAAGATTCAAAACCCTTCCTCCAACTCGCTCTGTTCCTCTTTGACATAGCTCAAAGACTTTACCTTCTTCTTTCTCCAAACAACCCTACGACTAGCAAAATTTCCATGTTTTCACCTTCTCTGTTAATTTGTTCGTGTGTGGCCTGTGCGTCCATCCACCTGCGCTTCTCGGCTTGCACCGCCGCCGTGGCTGGGCGGTTCTTCCTCCGCTTTTCCAACACTGCCTAAGCTAGACGACAACCAGAGCACCCGCGTTGGCCCTTTGCTTGCCCGGACCTGCTCCCGCCCTCCCTCTGCCTCGTCCTGATTGTGATTGTTGCACCCTCAGGGCATTTTGCCTACCCCCTCACGCAAGCGGTGTTTAGCCACTGCACCTGTTCTCTCCTTCTAAAATTCACTTCCATCCTCCCTTTATTCTTCCTCTGAACCTTCTTACCCCCTGTCACTAGCATTTTTCTAGTTCTACTTCTGATTGGCAGTCAGTCGCAGTCAGGAGCAGTAGCAGTCAGTCACAGAGCGAAGTGGAAGTCGGAGAAGGAACAGACACAGCTGATTGGCTAGTCATTGGACCTCTCCCACCTTCCCACGTACCCTGGAAAACCAAAGCACCTGACTTCAATTCTCCAACTGACAATTCTGTTGATTCGATCAACACATTGAGCCTCTCCTACAGTATCTGACCTCCCTTAGGAACCCCGAATGCTGCTGAGGGGCTTGGTGTGAAGAGAGAGTCGGCAGTGAGTTTTCAGACCTTTTTCTTCCACTCTAATCCTTCTCTTCCGTGCCGTGAAAGGACCTATTCCCCTGTCAGCTGACGTACAGGGGAGTATTCGTCTGGAAACGCCCTTTGTCCCCACACCTCGCTCGTGCGTGTTTGTGTGAAGGGTGGAGGGTCAGCACAGCCTGCCGATTCGCCTGTGATAGTGCAGGGCCTCCCCTACGTGAGGGGCGCAGGAAATCAGGGACTGTTAGGGGAGATCTCCATAAATCTCCAAATTTGAAATCAGTAAACATGCCTTCAATTAAAATTAAAGTGGACCATACCATCCAACCGTGCACAGACCTCGCCTCACTCATTTTACAGCTGACCTTGATATTTCAGATCCGTTCCTTCACAAACGACGATATCATCAAAATCTTTGTACCAACTGATGAAAATGCCGACCAATTCCACTCCCCAGCAATGAACAACAGACTGAGGGACAATGGCTTAACGGTCCTCAGTTCCCCTGAGTACCGTGCAAAATGCACCCTCATATGCAGGAAAGTAATCCCACTTATTCTTGACAACCCAAACCTTTTGAATGAGCTCAACTCACACAACACCTCCCAAATGACATATGCAGCCCGGATGGGAACTCTCCCCATGTTAAAAATCACTACAGCTACACAAACTGACGCCATCAAATTAAAATCTTACGGAATAAAAATCGGCAACAATATCATCCCCTCAAGAGACATTGAATTCCAACACTTCATACAAGTGCACCAATGTTTCAATTGCTACCAATTCGGGCAAAGCACCAACCGTTGCAGTAACACAATAACTTGCTCAAAGTGTGCCAATCAAGGCCACTCCTACCGAAACTGCACTGCCACGGTAACAAAATGCTGCAACTGTAAAGGCGCTCACGCTGCCATCAGCAACAAGTGCAAAATCAGACTCGACAATAGCACAACACCACTCCCTCCCCGCCGACCCTCACCTCCTACAGCACCTCCCACAGCACCACCTCCACCTTCCCACCACTCACTCCCTACTGCCACGACCCTCCCCACCCGCACTTGCTGGACCAACAACCTGACCGCCCCCCCACCCTCCCCCGACATTGACGCAAAAATCACCACTATCATACTTCTGGCACATACCCTAAGCAACGGAAACAGGTCTCTTCTTCTGAAACTGGCAATTGATGGTTTGAAGGCGAACGGCCTCCCTACCATACACATTCCTGATTCCTTCAGAACCGGTCCCGACCTCATCTTCCCCACTGCCCCCATCTCCCACCGGACCAACATTCCACCCCCTCCCCCCAGAGAAACCACTGCAATCTCCCTCCGCCCCTCCACTTCTGCCATGCCCACACCTGACTTATCTCACCAATCTACTATTCCCTCACCCCCCAGAGTAATCAGTCCAAAACCTCCCGGCCCCTCCACCTTGACCTTGCCTACACCTGACTTTTCCCACACTACTTCGATGAACTCCCGGACCACAAAAATCCGAACCAAACCCAATCTTCCCCTAACACCTCAGACTCCCAAGAATAAAATGGCAGCCCATCCCCCCACAGAACTAGTGGTCAAGACCACTAGACCTAAGAGGAAGAACACCTCCCCCCTTTCTTCCTACACACATGACAGCAAAAGAATTATAAAATACACACATCCAACTAAATCTATAATCAAAGTAAATCTATTCGGCACTACCCCAAAGGAAACAAGAAACAACCCCGACACGAACCTAGCACACTCCACTCATCCTCCCGACTCCCCTACACACACAGTCACGTAACCGCCCATCCCTCACCTGCATACACCACACTCAGACCTCGCTCACAGTCACTCGACAAGTTAGACCTCATCCCTGCACCCCAGAATTTCAATCTCATTTAAGTAACCAAGAACAAATTATACAACATGATCACCATTATGCAATACAACTGTAGAGCATATCACTCAAACAGACACGCCATCTCTCTCCTCATACAAGAACACAACCCAGACATCCTCCTCCTTAACTCAACATGCACATTCACCAAAATCAGGCACTTCGGCTACACAAGCAGACAATCACCCCACGAACTATTCGAGGGCGTTGCTATCCTCATCAGATCCTCCATGAAACACGAATTCATCACCAACTTCGCCTTCAAACACTTCATGGCCGTCAAGATCGACACTCAACACGGACAGATAATCATATGCACAACATACTCAAGACCTAACTCGCTTATCCCCTTCACAGACCTAAACTCCATCTTTAACAACTCACACCTACCTGTAATACTAATGGCCGACCTCAATGCACACCACACCGCATTCCAACACAACCGCATCGACCCCCATGGCCAACAACTACACGCTTTGGTCACTCACAAAAACCTTCACCACATTGGCCCTTTCTTCCCCACATTCTACACTGCTCACGGCAAAGGCACACCAGACATCGTCATCACCAACACCCCTGCCCTCCAATTCCAACACTACATCACTCCCGGCCCCCTATCAGGCTCAGACCACATTCCCATCACTCTTCACCTCTCCAACAATCCCATCCTCCTCCCAACAACCACACCTCAATACCAGTATCAACACGCAGATTGGGATGCCTTCAAAACCACACTCTCTGAATAACAATACACACTCAACCTCGAACACCAACCCACTAGGATGATTGAGGAAACCTGGACACACCTTTTCAACACTATCACCGCCATAGCAGATACCCACATTCCTAAACACCGGTTCAAGAGAAAATACTCCTTCACACCCTCCATAAGAACTCAACGCCTACTTCACTGCTACAGGACACGATTCGAACTAAACAAACTTAACCTAGCACCAGTTTACACAGACATCTCCACACTAAGAACACACATCATCCATAGCCTCCGTCAAGATCATGAGGTTCACTGGGCAAAACTCGTAGAGGCTGCCCAGGAACACAGAACACATAACCCCCGAGAATTTTGGCAAAGGATCGCCAAGCTGAAAGGAACTGCAAAACCCTCCTTTGATCACCTGCTAGTAAATGGTAGGAAAATCAATGAGCCAGCCGACGTAGCACAAACACTAAAACAACACTGGGAACACATTTTCCACCCACACCCCCCCACACAACAAAGGTACATCTTAAACCACATAAACAACATCACCACACACATGCAAACACTTCACGACAGAACAACTCCTGACAACACAATAGATACCTCCACTCTCACACAGGACCACACCCTCACTGCTCCTTTCACCCCAACAGAAGTCAAACAAGCACTGGACAAAACCAAAAAGAAAACACCAGGTGACAGCAATATTGGTCAAGCAATCCTGAAGCACCTGCCCCCAGAAACAGTCACAGCCATTACATACCTCTACAACACCCAACTGGCTACAGGATACTTCCCAAAACTCTTTAAGACAGCCACAGCCATCATGATACCTAAACCAAACAAAAACTCAACAGATCCACAAAACTACAGACTGATCAGCATACTAGAAGTCTTAGGCAAAACTTTTGAAAGACTATACAACACCCGCCTCAGATACCACCTTGAAGATGAACAACTACTGTCCTACAAGCAGTTCGGCTTCAGAGCACACCACTCAACGCAAGACGCACTCAATATAATCACAAACTACCTCCACATGAACAAAGATGCATACAAGATAGCACTCATTACAAAAGACGTACAAAAAGCCTTCGACACAGTTTGGCACGATGGATTAAAGTACAAGATATGCACCAATTTTAACCTCCCTCAAAAATCACAACAATTACTATGTAACTTCCTAACAGACAGAAAAATGAGGATAAAAGTCACACCTGCCTACTCTGACCACTTCACACTGCATGCATGAGTCCCACAAGGATCAGTCCTGTCCCCAACACTATACATTCTTTACACAAACGATTTACCCGACCCCTTACACATCGACTCTCTGACAATACAGTACGCCGACGATGTAACCCAACTAGTCAGACACAGAACTCTTGATCACCTAACAGACAAAGCACACAGGGAACTCGAACAAGTTACACAATGGGAACTCCGATGGCGAATACAAACCAACCCGAACAAAGCACAAATCACCTACTTCGGCACCAAAAGACGACAACCACGTCACATTTACCTAAACCCCTACGTCGCCTACCCTTCACCTATAACTGTCAAACGAACAAACACAATCCTAGGAGTCACATTCAACGACACCCTCACCATGACACTACACACCAATATGAAGGCTTTGATCGCAAACAAAACACTCGGGAATATATACAGATTCAGAACTGCATCAATCAAAACCAAAACACACCTATTCAAAGCCCTCATACGCCCACTATTGACTTATGCACCCAACACACTCCAGCTAGCACCACCATCAAACGTCAAGAAACTTCAAGTCATACAAAACAAAGCACTAAGATTCATCCATAACACACACTGGTCATCATTCACCCGAAATAGTCATCTACATGAACTCAGCTCCCTCCCCCCACTTAACATCTACTGGAGACTACTAGGTGACAAACAAATAGAATCACTCCTCACTACTTACCCTCAATGGCAGGATTATTTCGACAACATCATACTCCCACGCAGATTCAGAGACAGAAATCCCTCCATACTAAACAGACCAAACACTCCCCTCCCACCTCCCTTGTATTAATAACTTCCCTATAACCACACCCAAAAAAATTTCCCCCTCAAATTAAACCTAACCTCTCCTTAACCCTCACCCAACGATTCCCACCCAACCTACGCCACTAACTCAAACTCAAGACCACCTGACAAAAAAAAAAAAAAAAAAAACTACTCAATCTGCACTAAACACTTCTAAAAAGACCCTAATAACTCTCTAAAATAAAAACCTAACACACCCAGCCTTTACTAGCAATCCCACACAAAATAAAAAATAACCATTCTACCATTAACTAACCACACCCTATCACTCCTCCCAAAATAAAAACCTAACATACCCAGCCGTTACTAGCAATCCCACACAAAATAAAAAATAACCATTCAACCATTCACTAACCACACCCTATCACTCCTCCCAAAATAAAAACCTAACACACCCAGCCGTTACTAGCAATCCCACACAAAATAAAAAATAACCATTCTACCATTAACTAACCACACCCTATCACTCCTCCCAAAACAAATACCTAACTTACCCATCCCATACTAACTCAGATGACATGTACGTTTCCCTTAGCCAATAAGGTCGGGGAGAGTTCCACAGTGCCTGTACGCAAGCCCTCTCCCTCAAGAATGTTACCAACACTGTTTTGTGGGCACCTCCCTTAGCCAATACGGTCGGAGAGGTGTACCTAATAAAAATGGTACCAAATTACAGACGACATTGAACGTCTCCCTTAGCCAATAAGGTCGGGGAGTGGTGCAACGTACCTGTACACAAACCCTCTCCCTCAAGAATGTTAATAACACTGTTTTATGGGTACCCTTAGCTATTAAGGTCGGGGAGGGGTGTGTTTTGTTCCTGTACACAAACCCTCTCCCTCAAGAATGGGGCCAGAACTCACAATACCTGCAAGAGCCTACCACGCAATTGCAGAAGTCCTTTACTAGCCAAAGGAAAGAATGAATGCAATAATTAACCCAACTCACAATACCTGCAAGAGCCTACCACGCAATTGCAGAAGTCCTTTACTAGCCAAAGGAAAGAATGAATGCAATAATAACCACAACTCTGCCAACCACCAACAAAACCTGTAATCCTCCCAAAAGAAAAACTTAACCCACCCAACCTTACTCACAATCCCTCCTAAAAAAAAAAAAAAATGCTAACTCTCCATCCAATCACTAAGCAACACCTTCAATCCTCCCAAAAGAAAAACTTAACCCACCCAATCTTACTCACAATCCCTCCTAAAAAAAAATAAAAAATAAAAAAATAAAAAAAGCTAACTCACTATCCAATCACTAATCAACACCCTCAATCCCCCCAAAGAAAAACTTAATATACCCGACCTTTCTAACAAGCCCCTTCGACCCTCCTAAAAAAAAAATAAATAAAAAAAAACCTGATCTAATACAATCCATTCATTAGGTAACACAAATCACATTTCACACCCATGAATCCTTCCATACTATAAATTAACTCCAATAACCTCCAAAGTCTCTCCTCTCCTCTCCCCTCCTCCCGACAACCGAACCATACCTGACCTTATAACAATTATCCTAACCCTCCCCCTCTCCCCTTACTACATTTCCACGCAAACGCATACACACTCACACAACAACCCCCCCTAAGCAATTCTAATTCACCTCAAATCAACATACAACCTCCACCCCCGCCAATCCCCAAACACAAACTCCCCCCCCTCCCACAACCAATCTCCAAACACAACACCCCCACCCCCGCCAGGATAAAGCCTCATAACACTACAACTCTCAAAACCAAATCAAACATACCCAACTTCTATAATCAGCCACCTCAACAAAATCGACTTAACTCAAGACTGAAACCTAACAACCTATATCTCACTCTCATCTCCGTTCACAATTTGACATAGCTCAAATCTGCCTCCTGCTATTACTAAACAACTCTCCTACGATACACTCATCCTTCCTCACTACGAATACTTTGGCATTTCAAACTCAAAGATTCAAAACTCTTCCTCCAACTCTCTCCATTTCTCTCTGACATAGCTAAAAGACCGACAACTCTCAGAACCTAATTAAACATACCCAACGTCTGTGACATCCAATTCTTAATAAAATTGACCTAACTCTAGACTGAAACCACTCAACCTATATCTCATACTCGTCTCCGTTCATAATTTGACAAAAAAGCTCAAATCTGTCTGCTGCTATTACTAAAAACTCTCCTACGATACGCTCATCCTTCCTTACTATGAATACTTTGACATTTCAAGCTCAAAGATTCAAAACCCTTCCTCCAACTCGCTCTGTTCCTCTTTGACATAGTTCAAAGACTTTACCTTCTTCTTTCTCCAAACAACCCTACGACTAGCAAAATTTCCATGTTTTCACCTTCTCTGTTAATTTGTTCGTGTGTGACCTGTGCGTCCGTCCACCTGCGCTTCTCGGCTTGCGCCGCCGCCGTGGCGGGGCGGTTCTTCCTCCGCTTTGCCAACACTGCCTAAGCTAGACGACAACCAGAGCACCCGCGTTGGCCCTTTGCTTGCCCGGACCTGCTCCCGCCCTCCCTCTGCCTCGTCCTGATTGTGATTGTTGCACCCTCAGGGCATTTTGCCTACCCCCTCACGCAAGCGGTGTTTAGCCACTGCACCTGTTTTCTCCTTCTAAAATTCACTTCCATCCTCCCTTTATTCTTCCTCTGAACCTCCTT
>NW_024743221.1:0-4382 GCF_018991925.1 Homarus americanus | reverse complement strand
AAATACTGTACAGTCAGTGCTAAGAGTCACAGAAATACAGTCAGTAAGCAGAGAGTCAGCTGGTGAAATACTGCACAGTCAGTAAGCAGAGTCAGCTGGTGAAATACTGCATGGGTCAGTACAAGGAGCTAGGCTGGTGAAATACTGCACAGTCAGTACAAGGAGCTAGCTGGTGAAATACTGTGCCAGTCAGTAAGTGGGTGAGCTAGCTGAGAAATACTGTACAGTCAGTAAGCACAGAGTCAGCTGGAGAAATACTGTACAGTCAGTAAGCAGAGAGTCAGCTGGTGTACAGTCAGTAAGCAAGGAGCTAGCCAGAAATACTGCATGTCAAAGCAGAGAGTCAAGTTGGTGAACATTGCAGTCAGTAAGCAAGTGAGCTAGCTGGTGAAATACTGTACAGTCAGTAAGCACAGAGTCAGCTGGTAAATACTGTACAGTCAGTAAGCACAGAGTCAGCTGGTAAATACTGCACAGTCAGTAAGCACAGAGTCAGTTGAGAAATACTGCACAGTCAGTAAGCACAGAGTCAGCTGGTGAAAATACTGTACAGTCAGTGGAAGCAAGGAGCCAGTTGGTGAAATACTGGTAACAGTCAGTGGGGAAGGACACAGAGTCAGCTGGTGAAATACTGTACAGTCAGTAAGCAAGGAGCTAGCTGGTGAAATACTGTACAGTCAGTAAGCAAGGAGTCAGCTGGTGAAATACTGTACAGTCAGTAAGCAAGGAGCCAGCTGGTGAAATACTGTACAGTCAGTAAGCAGAGAGTCAGCTGGTGAAATACTGTACATTCAGTAAGCAAGGAGCCAGCTGGTGAAATACTGTACAGTCAGTAAGCAGAGAGTCAGCTGGTGAAATACTGTACAGTCAGTAGGCAGAGAGTCAGCTGGTGAAATACTGTACAGTCAGTAGGCAGAGAGTCAGCTGGTGAAATACTGTACAGTCAGTAAGCAAAGAGTCAGCTGGTGAAATACTGTACAGTCAGTAAGCAAGGAGCTAGCTGGTGAAATACTGTACAGTCAGTAGGCAGAGAGTCAGTTGGTGAAATACTGTACAGTCAGTAAGCAGAGCTATTGGCGAAATACTGTACAGCCAGTAGGCAGAGAGTCAGCTGGTGAAATACTGTACAGTCAAAAGCATACAGAGTCAGCTGGTGAAATACTGTAAAGTCAGTAGGCAGAGAGTCGCTGGTGAAATATCATACAGTCAATAAATAGCAAAGAGTTGAAGTGGTGAAATACTGCAGTCAGTAAGCAAAAGAGTCAGTTGGTAGAAATATTGTACAGTCAGTACAGAGAGTCAGCTGGTGAACATTGCAGTCAGTAGGCAAAGAGTCACAGAAATTTGGACAGTCAGTAAGCAAGGAGCTAGCTGGTGAAATACTGTACAGTCAGTAGGCAAAGAGTCAGCTGGTGAAATTCTGGACAGTCAGTAAGCAAAGAGTCAGCTGGTGAAATACTGTACAGTCAGTAAGCAAAGAGTCAGCTGGTGAAATACTGTACAGTCAGTAGGCAGAGAGTCAGCTGGTGAAATACTGTACAGTCAGTAAGCAAAGAGTCAGCTGGTGAAATACTGTACAGTCAGTAAGCAAAGAGTCAGCTGGTGAAATACTGTACAGTCAGTAAGCAGAGAGTCAGCTGGTGAAATACTGTACAGTCAGTAGGCAAAGAGTCAGCTGGTGAAATACTGTACAGTCAGTAAGCAAGGAGCTAGCTGGTGAAATTCTGGACAGTCAGTAAGCAAGGAGCTAGCTGGTGAAATACTGTACAGTCAGTAAGCAAGGAGCTAGCTGGTGAAATTCTGGACAGTCAGTAAGCAGAGAGTCAGCTGGTGAAATACTGTACAGTCAGTAAGCATCGAGTCAGCTGGTGAAATACTGTACAGTCAGTAAGCAGAGAGTCAGCTGGTGAAATACTGTACAGTCAGTAAGCAAGGAGCTAGCTGGTGAAATTCTGGACAGTCAGTAAGCAAGGAGCTAGCTGGTGAAATACTGTATAGTCAGTAGGCAAAGAGTCAGCTGGTGAAATACTGTACAGTCAGTAGGCAAGGAGTCAGCTGGTGAAATACTGTACAGTCAGTAAGCAGAGAGTCAGCTGGTGAAATAATGTACAGTCAGTAAGCATCGAGTCAGCTGGTGAAATACTGTACAGTCAGTAAGCAGAGAGTCAGCTGGTGAAATACTGTACAGTCAGTAAGCAAGGAGCTAGCTGGTGAAATATTGTAAAGTCAGTAGGCAGAGAGTCAGCTGGTGAAATACTGTATAGTCAGTAGGCAAAGAGTCAGCTGGTGAAATACTGTACAGTCAGTAAGCAAGGAGCTAGCTGGTGAAATATTGTACAGTCAGTAGGCAGAGAGTCAGCTGGTGAAATACTGTATAGTCAGTAAGCAAAGAGTCAGCTGGTGAAATACTGTACAGTCAGTAGGCAAAGAGTCAGCTGGTGAAATACTGTACAGTCAGTAGGCAAAGAGTCAGCTGGTGAAATACTGTACAGTCAGTGTGAGCTGGGGCTGGTGAAATACTGTACAGTCAGTAAGCAAGGAGCTAGCTGGTGAAATACTGTACAGTCAGTAAGCACGAGTCAGCTGGTGAAATACTGTACAGTCAGTAAGCAAGGAGCTAGTTGGTGAAATACTGTACAGTCAGTAAGCATCGAGTCAGCTGGTGAAATACTGTACAGTCAGCAGGCAGCAGAGAGTCAACTGTGAAATACTGTATAGTCAGTAGGCAAAAGAGTTGGGGCTGGTGAAATACTGTACACTCAGTAGGTGAAACAAAGGTAAAATACTGTACAGTCAGTAAGCAAGGAGCTAGCTATGGAAATACTGTACAGTCAGTAGGCAGAGAGTCAGCTGGTGAAATACTGTACAGTCAGTAAGCAGAGTCAGCTGGTGAAATACTGTACAGTCAGTAGGCAGAGAGTCAGCTGGTGAAATACTGTACAGTCAGTAAGCAAGGAGCTAGCTGGTGAAATACTGTACAGTCAGTAAGCAAGGAGCTAGCTGGTGAAATTCTGGACAGTCAGTAAGCAGAGAGTCAGCTGGTGAAATACTGTACAGTCAGTAAGCAGAGAGTCAGCTGGTGAAATACTGTACAGTCAGTAAGCAAGGAGCTAGCTGGTGAAATTCTGGACAGTCAGTAAGCACAGAGTCAGCTGGTGAAATACTGTACAGTCAGTAAGCAGAGTCAGCTGGTGAAATACTGTACAGTCAGTAAGCAAAGAGTCAGCTGGTGAAATACTGTACAGTCAGTAAGCAAGGAGCTAGCTGGTGAAATTCTGGACAGTCAGTAAGCAGAGAGTCAGCTGAAGAAATACTGTACAGTCAGTAAGCACAGAGCTAGCTGGTGAAATACTGCACAGTCAGTAAGCATCGAGTCAGCTGGTGAAATACTGTACAGTCAGTAAGCAGAGAGTCAGCTGGTGAAATACTGTACAGTCAGTAAGCAAGGAGCTAGCTGGTGAAATTCTGGACAGTCAGTAAGCAGAGAGTCAGCTGGTGAAATACTGTACAGTTAGTAAGCACAGAGTCAGCTGGTGAAATACTGTACAGTCAGTAAGCATCGAGTCAGCTGGTGAAATATTGTACAGTCAGTAAGCAGAGAGTCAGCTGGTGAAATACTGTACAGTCAGTAAGCAAGGAGCTAGCTGGTGAAATTCTGGACAGTCAGTAAGCAGAGAGTCAGCTGGTGAAATACTGTACAGTCAGTAAGCACAGAGCTAGCTGGAGAAATACTGTACAGTCAGTAAGCATCGAGTCAGCTGGTGAAATACTGTACAGTCAGTAAGCAGAGAGTCAGCTGGTGAAATACTGTACAGTCAGTAAGCACAGAGCTAGCTGGTGAAATACTGTACAGTCAGTAAGCATCGAGTCAGCTGGTGAAATACTGTACAGTCAGTAGGCAGAGAGTCAGCTGGTGAAATACTGTACAGTCAGAAAGCAGAGAGTCAGCTGGTGAAATACTGTACAGTCAGAAAGCAGAGAGTCAGCTGGTGAAATACTGTACAGTCAGAAAGCAGAGAGTCAGCTGGTGAAATACTGTACAGTCAGAAAGCACAGAGTCAGCTGGTGAAATACTGTACAGTCAGTAAGCAAGGAGCTAGCTGGTGAAATTCTGGACAGTCAGTAAGCAGAGAGTCAGCTGGTGAAATACTGTACAGTCAGTAAGCAAGGAGCTAGCTGGTAAAATACTGTACAGTCAGTAGGCAGAGAGTCAGCTGGTGAAATACTGTACAGTCAGTAAGCATCGAGTCAGCTGGTGAAATACTGTACAGTCAGTAAGCAGAGAGCCAGCTGGTGAAATTCTGTACAGTCAGTAAGCAAGGAGCTAGCTGGTGAAATACTGTACAGTCAGTAAGCAGAGAGTCAGCTGGTGAAATACTGTA
>NW_024743220.1:0-3416 GCF_018991925.1 Homarus americanus | reverse complement strand
GTCATTATCCTCCCATGCTTCGTTTCTTACATTTGCATCATTATCATCATTTACGTCATTATCCTCACATTTTACGTCATTATCCTCACACATTTACGTCATTATCCTCCTGGTTAAGCCCATTATCCTCCATTTACGTCATTATCATCACATTTGTCATTATCATCACATTTACATCGTACTCATCACATTTACGTATTATCTCCCACATTTACATCATTATCATCACATTTACGTCATTATCCTCACATTTACGTCATTATCCTCACATTTAAGTCATTATCCTCACATTTACGTCATTATCATCACATTTACATCATTATCATCACATTTACTTCATTTTCCTCAGATTTACGTCATTATCCTCACATTTACGTCATTATCATCACATTTACTTCACTATCCTCACATTTACATCGTTATCATCACATTTACATCATTATCCTCACATTTAATTCATTATCCTCACATTTACGTCATTATCCTCACATTCACGTCATTATCCTCACATTTACGTCATTATCCTCACATTTACGTCATTATCCTCACATTTGCATCAGTTATCCTCCTCACATTTACATCATTATCCTCACATTTACGTTATTATCCTCACATTTACGTCATTATCCTCACATTTACGTCATTATCATCACATTTACTTCATTATCCTCACATTTTCATCATTATCCTCACATTTACGTCATTATCCTCACATTTACGTCATTATCCCCACATTTAATTCATTATCCTCACAATTACTTCATTATCCTCACATTTACGTCATTATCATCACATTTACATCATTATCATCACATTTACGTCATTATCATCACATTTACGTCATTATCCTCACATTTACGTCATTATCCTCACATTTATGTCATTATCATCATATTTACTTCATTATCCTCACATTTACGTCATTATCCTCACATTTACATCATTATCATCACATTTACTTCATTTTCCTCACATTTACGTCATTTTCCTCACATTTACGTCATTATCCTCACATTTACATCATTATCCCCACATTTACATCATTATCCTCACATTTACATCATTATCCTCACATTTACGTTATTATCCTCAAATTTACGTCATTATCCTCACATTTACGTCATTATCATCACATTTACGTCATTATCCTCACATTTACTTATTATCCTCATTTACGTGTCATTATCTTCCCCATCATTATCCTCACATTTACATCATTATCCTCACATTTACGTCATTATAATCACATATACATTATTATCCACACATTTACGTCATTATCCTCACATTTACATCATTATCCTCACATTTACGTCATTATCCTCACATTTACATCATTATCCTCACATTTACGTCATTATCCTCACATTTACGTCATTATCCTCACATTTACGTCATTATCCTCACATTTGCTTCATTATCATCATATTTACTTCATTATCCTCACATTTACGTCATTATCATCACATTTACATCATTATCATCACATTTGCGTCACTATCATCATATTTACTTCATTATCCTCACATTTACGTCATTATCATCACATTTACATCATTATCATCACCTTTACTTCATTATCCTCACATTTACATCATTATCCTCACATTTACGTCATTATCCTCACATTTACGTCATTATCCTCACATTTATGTCATTATCATCACATTTACTTCATTATCCTCACATTTACGACATTATCATCACATTTACTTCATTATCATCACATTTACATCATTATCATCACATTTACATCATTATCCTCACATTTACATCATTATCCTCACATTTACGTTATTATCCTCAAATTTACGTCATTATCCTCACATTTATGTCATTATCATCACATTTACTTCATTATCCTCACATCTACATCATTATCCTCACATTTACATCATTATCCTCACATTTACGTCATTATCCTCACATTTACGTCATTATCCTCACATTTACATCATTATCCTCACATTTACATCATTATCCTCACATTTACATCATTATCCTCACATTTACATCATTATCCTCACATTTACATCATCATCATCACATTTATGTCATTATCCTCACATTTACGTCATTATCCTCACATTTACGTCATTATCCTCACATTTACGTCATTATCCTCACATTTACGTCATTATCCTCACATTTACGTCATTATCATCACATTTACATCATTATCATCACATTTACTTCATTATCCTCACATTTACATCATTATCCTCACATTTACGTCATTATCCTCACATTTACGTCATTATCCTCACATTTACGTCATTATCATCACATTTACTTCATTATCCTCACATTTACATCATTATCCCCACATTTAAGTCATTATCCTCACATTTACGTCATTATCCTCACACGTCATTATCCTCATTTCATCATTATCCTCACATTTACATCATTATCTCACATTTGTTTGTCCTCACATTTACATCATTGTCCTCACATTTGCATCATTTATCATCACATTTATTACATTATCCCCATTTACATCATTATCCTCACATTTGCATTCATTATCTCACATTTGCGTCATTCACTCATTTACATCATTATCCTCACATTTACATCCTTCTCCATCACATTTACTTCATTATCCCCTCACACTACATCATTATCTCCCCACATTTACATCATATCCTCACATTTACATCATTATCTCACATTTGTCATTATCTCACATTTACATCGTATCCTCACATTTACGTCATTATCCTCACATTTACGTCATTATCCTCACATTTACGTCATTATCCTCACATTTGCGTCATTATCCTCACATTTACGTCATTATCCTCACATTTACGTCATTATCCTCACATTTACGTCATTATCCTCACATTTACTTCATTATCCTCCCATTTACTTCATTATCCTCACATTTACATCATTATCGTCACATTTACGTCATTATCATCACATTTACGTCATTATCCTCACATTTACATATTTATCATCATTCATTTGTCCTCACATTGCGTCATTTACATTTTGCGTCATTGCATCCTCCACATTGCGTCATTGTCCTCACACATTTACATCATTATCATCACACATTCTTCATTATATCCCCACATTTACGTATTATCTCCCTACATTTGCATTTATCGTCTATTTACTTATTATCTTACATTTACATCATTATCTCATTGTTCATTATCTTACTTTATCATTATCTCCTTTACATCATTATCTTCTCATTATCTCTCATTCCATCATTATTCTTCACATTTATCATTATCTCATTTTTATTATCTCATTCGTTTATCATCATTTACTATTATCTCACATTTGTCATTATCCTCACATTATCCTCTGTCATTATCTCACATTTCGTCATTATCCTCACATTTGCGTGTTATCTCCCACATTTTACATCATTATCCTCCATGTGCATCAACTTCTAG
>NW_024743219.1:0-23815 GCF_018991925.1 Homarus americanus | reverse complement strand
GATGAGGAAGCACAGTGGTCCCATCTTGGTCCCCTGGGGAACACCGCAGGTGAGGTGTTGGAATGTAGAGACCAAGCCCTGATACCTCACTGCTTGGCGACATTCACTCAAGAAATCAGTGAGCCATGAGACCAGGTTGGTGGGCAGCCCTAGTGCAATAGCCTTGTTGATAACAGTGCAGTGATCAACAAGGTCAAAGGCCTTCCTGAAGTCCACAAGGGCAACGGCCAGTGATGTCTTTCGTTTCTGCAAGTTTTTGTGCAGAAAATCCAGACAGTTCACCAAGCAGTATGATGTAGAGGAGGTCCTCATATTGCCAAATTACTGTGAATCAATTGACTGATAGATACTGGCAAATGCCCACTCAAAAACAAAGTCCTCACACAGTAGACTGGGTATGGGGGTAATGGCAACTGGCCTGAGGTCGTTAGGGGAGTGTGGGGTGGTGACCTTGGGGATGGGGGTGACAAATGCGGTTTTCCATTCATTAGGGCAAATGCTTTGTCTGAGGGATGCATTAATAATAGAACAGAGGGGGGGTGGCAAGTTCGACTGCAAACTCCTTGTATATTTTGATTGGGAGGTCAATTTGGGTCGTGGAGCGTTTGGATTTAAATTTCAGGAGTTTGTTGGCGATTTCATATGGTTGGACACTGGGAGGGGGGTAGGGGGAAGGTAAGTAAGCTGGGAGGAGAGTGAGGTCAAGATGTGTGTGTGTGTGTGTGTGTGTGTGTGTGTGTGCGTGCGTGTGTGCGTGTGCGTGTGTGTGTGTGTGTGTGCAGCAGCATTAGGTTAGTGTTAAGGTGCAGCCACTGTTTGCTCCCTCTCGCTTTCAGCTACTGCTGTTGGCTACCCCTCGTGGCGAACAGGGAAGCAACTTGTATAAGTCTTCCCCTGCCAGTGCACAGACTCTTCACCACCAAGACTCCTGCTGTGCCTCCTCGTGGCAACACACAGTAACTGGGTGTCTCGTAGGCCCAGGCTAGACCAGCAGGGGACCTTGGAGTAAAAGTGGGCCCCAGAGGGACAGCGCATAGGTCCACTGGCATGTGGACACGTCCTGGCGCCAAACCATTGCCCCGCTGCCTTGCCAATTAACCTTGGTAGACATAAGGCAACGGGAGTAAACCCCGAACAAAAAATCTGTGGTGGAGCCCAGCATCTGGCAGACATGCTTGCAGAGCTCCAACAAGACCCCAACGGCGGTATAGGTGGAAGAGGGTGTAAAGGCCTGGGACTTAGGGATAGAAATCCCTTACCAGGCTAATCAGGATCTTAATAAAGGAAAGTCAAGGACCATGGTTTTCCGAGGAATAACAAACAACCGTTAGAGATTGGCATCTCTTTACTATAAAAATATAACACAAAACTCTGACACCACTCAACAATCATCAAATAATAACGGGAGTCAAACAATTAATGGAAGCAACAATTAAAGGAATCAAACAAATAATGGGAGTCAGCAATTAATGGAATCAAACAATTAAATGGAGTCAACAATTGATAGAATCGAACAATAAAGGGGAGTCAGCAATTAATGGAATCAAACAATGAACAAATATTTCCTACGGCAGTGGCCCTGGGGGAAGGTTCTGGAACACGGTGATGCACACTCAGGATAGGGAAGCGTCCACTTCAATTCCACACTCAGCGACGTCTTGAAAAGGCAGGAGAACACCGGGGCACAGACGGAATGTGATGAACTGATGGTCGTGGCATGCGGTAGTGGTAGATGACCAGAGAGTTGGCAGCTGATAGGTGAAGGTCTGGGAACACAGCCCACGAGTCCAGGACCTATGATGAGATCACAGCCAGAATTTGACGGACAGCAGGGTAGCTAGATACTGACGGTATGGCGGCTGGGTTGAATCTGCCGGTGGCGGAGATAGTCGCTGCCGTTCTCACCTCCGTCCAACCACCCCAAGTGTCGTCTACACCAGCAAACGAGCGAGTTAGCAGCGGTAACCAGCCGGAGGATCGTTTCCGCCCTTACACTGCTCCCCCAACAAAAATCTACTGTAAGGTAGATTAAAACTTAAGATTAGTACACAAAGCATAATCATCTTACAACAAATGCTATACAGTGGATCTGCTCAAAAGGTCTGCCCCAAGGTTGTCCTTTCCGGCGACGTGGACCACACGAAACCTATACCCCTGCAGACTTAGAGCCCACCGTAACAATCTGTCATTTGCCCCCTTGAATGTATTTAAATACAACAAGGGTTTGTGGTCTACCTCAAGGATAAATTCTTTTCCTCTCAGGTAATAATCAAATTTCAAAACCCCAAACAAAATGGCTAGACACTCACGTTCAATGGTGGAGTACCTCCTCTCCCTATCTAGTAACTTCCTACTGGCATAGGCCACTGGGTGAGGACATGCCTGAACATATTGGAGGAGGACGGCTCCTAGGCCATGACTGGAGGCGTCCGTCCTAAGAACGAAGGTTAAGTGTTGATCAGGCAGTTTGAGGATGGGCTGCGTGGATAGCGAATTCTTGAGACGATTAAATCTGGCCAGCAGGTCGTCGTTCCAGACAAGAGGCTCCCGGTGGCCTTTCCTTAGCAGGTCAGATAAGGGTCCGGTATACTCAGATGCCTGGGGAATGAAAGCTTTATAAAAAGAGATCATACCAAGAAAACTACTGAGGAGTTTCTTAGTTGTAGGAGGACACACCTCACAAAGGGCTTGTATTTTCTCAGGTTGGGGACGAAGATGCCGACCATCTAGCACGAATCCAAGATAATGAATCGACTCAAATCCAAACCGGCACTTAGATGGCTTTATCGTCAAAGTATGTTCCCTTAACCTCTCCAGGACAGCTTTAACGTCGCCAAGATGTTCTTGCCAATCTGAGGAATATGAAACTGTTGTCAAAATAAAAAGAAACTCTAGGCAAGCCGGCAAGGACGAGACGCATCAGCCTGATGTACGTGGCACAGGCAGTCACCAGCCCAAATGGAAGCCGGCAGAATTCCATCAATCCTCTACGAGTAGGAAATGCAGTTAGTGGTTTTGTGCGTTCAGTTAAGGGTACCTGGTAGTAAGCTTTACATAGATCCAACTCCGAGAAGTACTTCGCCCCTGAGAACTTATGCAAGTCTTCCTCCATAGAACAGGCGGGCTCGGCATGAAAGACAGTTACCGCATTTAACGCCCTGTAGTCAATGGCCATCCTAAAAGTACCATCCTGCTTACGCACCATAACCACCGGAGAGCAGTGAGGGGACGACGACAATTGGATGATTCCCTGCTCAAGTAGACGGTCGACCTCTTCTTCAAAATAACTCTGGAGATGAATAGGGACAGGATAAACTTTGGCCTGCACACGCTGAGTGGTTGTGAGGAGGATGTCATGGTGTACAGTGGATGTGCATCCCGGGACGTTTGAGAATACATCCTCAAAGTTAGTAATCAAGTCCTCAATGTCAGCACGTTGGTTCCTCTCCAATCCAGGTTTAAGTGCGGGCCCATCGTCAGTCGAAGGGGATTCTACGATGCCATCTGGTGTTATCGGTAGCTGGCAACCGAGATCATCCGAGTCTGGTGCCGGAATTATTCCCGACTCCTTGCAGGGTAGTGCCTCGACTGACTCTAGCTTAGAATCGTTATCTAGGACATGAGCAAAGTTAAGGTGGGCCCTGCGATGGTATTTCTTTAATAAATTAGCATGATATAACTTAGGCCCCTTTGGTTCGTCAATGACGTAATTTACCCTACTCCGCTTCTCTAGGACTTTGTAAGGCCCATTCCAGGACACAAGCAACTTGCTCTTCTTATCAGGCAAGAGCACTAACACTTCATCCCCCGGAATAAATTGACGATCTTGTGATTTGACGTCGAAATAGGCCTTATATTTGGTGTTACTAATGTCAGCATTCTGCGCGGAGATCTTGGCACACTGTGAAAGTTTGTCCCGTAATTCAAGGACATACTGGTAGTGAGTCCGCTCGTCGTCTTCTATACTGGTGTCCTCCCATAGATCCCTTAACACCGAGAGCGGGCCTCTCACGGCTCGGCCGTATAATAACTCGAACGCCGAGAACCCGATCCGGTCGCTAGGAATTTCTCTCAGCGCAAATAAAGTGGGGACAAGATACCGGTGCCACTCCCTGGGTTTGTCGGCACACAATTTCCGCAGCGACGCTTTCAGGGGCCCATGCATTCTCTCAATTCGTCCATTACCACTAGGGTGAAAAGGGGTGGTAAATAAAGGCTTAACTCCTAGCAACTTGTGAAGCTCCGCCATCAACTGAGAGGTAAACTGAGTCCGCCTATCTGACAGAATTTCCCGTGGTATGCCTACGCGAGAGAAGATCACAAGCAATGCTTCGGCCACAGAAATAGAATCAATTTCCTTCAAGGGCAAGGCTTCTGGAAACCCGGTGGCGAAATCAATTAACGTGAGTACATACCTGTGCCCCGCAGAGGAAGGGGGTGAAAGTGGTCCAACCAAATCTATGGCTACCCGAGAAAATGGTTCAGTAATAATGGGTAAGGGTTTAAGAGGAACAGGACGGACTCTTCCTTTGGCGGACATACGCTGACACCGATCACAACTCCTACAAAAGGCTCTAATATCCGCTCCCATTCCTGGCCAATAAAATTGATCAGAAATCTTCATATACGTCTTTCTATGAGAGAAGTGCCCTGCTAGGGGGCTCTCGTGAGCTACAGAGAGAATGATGTTACGACAATCAGCCGGAACAACAAGGAAAAACTGACCTACTTTGGCTGGTTGCTTGGATGACACACACGATCGAAGTAACAGACCGTTAACACGAGCGAACTTGAATACAGACCCATCTCTAGCCTGATCCTCCTCCCCGGAAGTTACCTTCTCCCTTCCCCGCTTCAGAGTGGTACACGAGTCTTGAAGCTTGGCAAATTCCTTGGGAGTCACAGTCAGCGGCTGCAATTTCGGCAGAACGAGGGGATGCAGGCGCTTCACCTTCGCCGACCGTGTCTCCACAGCTAGGATCTTTGCTGGAGGGGAGGTGGCATGCGAGGGTGGCGAGGCGACGTCAGCAGGTGGCGAAGAGACTAGCGCTGAGGAGACTGGTGGTGAGGAGAGTTTTAAAGGTTCCGGGTCGTTAGGGTCACGAACACCGGGAACATTACCAATGAGAACACTGGCAAATTTAATGGGAGCTCTTACCACACAAGACCAACCAGTAAAATAGGGGCAACGCAGGTAGCACCTAACAACAGGGAACTGGTCAACGCGACCCAAATAATCGGTGACACTAACCTTCGAGCAGCTGGAGAGATCAGCATCAGGCAGGGCTTCCTCAAAGACAACAATACATGAGCAACCGGTGTCCCTGATGATCGTAGATGCCCATGACCCATTTATAGTTCCGCTGACACAATAGCTGGGACAGCTTCGGTCTTTAAAACAGAACCCGATCTCGAAGCTGGGCGGATGAATGCCCGTAGACTTGAAGGCGCGTGGATTCTTAGGACACCGAGAACGAATGTGCCCCATTTCTCCGCAGTTGTGACACCGCACGGCTGGTGAGCTTTTACCCTCAACTCCTGGGGAAGGTTCCTTGGAAGTCGGAGGCTTCGCAATCTTCACTACAGGAGGGGAAGACTTGGGGTAGGCGTTGCGAGCAGACGCCCAGTTGTCGGCAAGATGCACAGCTTCTCCAAGCGTCGCTGGCTGGTGTTCTTTGATGAAAATTCTCAAGTCTGGAGGTAGAGAAGACAAAAACTGATCTAATATCATGAAGTTAGAGAGAGACTCAAAGGTTTCTTCAACCCCTGAGGTCTCCAGCCATTGTTGAAATAAACGACCCAGGTGAATCGAAAACTGCTGGTACGTTTCTCCCGCTCTAATCTTCGTTCTGCGGAAATCAGCACGATAACCGTCAGAAGTCTTGCAAAATCCTCGCAAGAGAGCTTGCTTCAACAAGAAGTAATCTCGGGTGATGTCGGCAGACAGGGACGTGTAAATTTCTACCGGCTTACCACTCAGTAGGCTACCCAACCTTACAGCATAGCTATCTGGGGCTACACCAAGCAGCTCAGCTACCCGCTCAAACCTAACAAGGTAGGAGGCGATGTCTTCTCCTTCACGGTACACAGGCAAGCTGGGTTTTACCACATTGTCTTGTATATGGGCAGAGGATTCTGGTCTACTTGAAGCATTAATCCTCCAACTCTCTTTCTCTCTGGCGTTCCTCCAACTCTCTTTCTCTCTGGCGTTCCTCCAACTCTCTTTCTCTCTGGCATTCCTCCACCTCTCTTTCTGGCGTTCCTCCAACTCTCTTTCTCTCTGGCGTTCCTCCACCTCTCTCTTTCTGGCGTTCCTCCACCTCTCTCTCTTTCTGACGTTCCTCCACCTCTCTTTCTTTCTGAAGTGCCTCTCTCTCTTTCTGACGTGCCTCTCTCTCTCTCTGACGTTCCTCTCTCTCGGCATTCTGTTGGGTGACCACATACTGACCAATGTCATTACCTGTCAGACCCAGGGCCACCGCTTGACCTTTCCACACCTCAAAACCAGACATAATGATCCGAAAGGCCAAGAACAAAGGAAAAAACAAACAACTTACCCAGCAAATAGCCAAAGGTAACTCACCTAGTGGCTCAATCAGACCAGTAAATGATTTGATCCGACTGGAGGGAACCTCGTTCCGCACCCAGCCCAGCTGAATCACCTCAGGGTAACGAAACCGCACCAGGTGAAACAACAACAAAAATGCTATGACAGCATCCACAGTGAACCCCAACCAACACTAATTAACTTCCCAAGTACAAGGGAGAGCAACAAAATTAGCACACAGAAGGAAGGGATAACCACTGAACAACACTTGCTTCCGGGCCACAGACAGCAAGGTGGCGCGCTCACGACTTACAACAACACCGGAACGAATGTTAAACCTCAGAAACCAAAGGTCAGAGACAATCCTGGCAAGGTCGCCACTTGTAAAGGCCTGGGACTTAGGGATAGAAATCCCTTACCAGGCTAATCAGGATCTTAATAAAGGAAAGTCAAGGACCATGGTTTTCCGAGGAATAACAAACAACCGTTAGAGATTGGCATCTCTTTACTATAAATATATAACACAAAACTCTGACACCACTCAAAAAACATCAAATAATTACGGGGGTCAAACAATTAATGGAAGCAACAATTAAAGGAATCAAACAAATAATGGGAGTCAGCAATTAATGGAATCAAACAATTAAATGGAGTCAACAATTGATAGAATCGAACAATAAAGGGGAGTCAGCAATTAATGGAATCAAACAATGAACAAATATTTCCTACGGCAGTGGCCCTGGGGGAAGGTTCTGGAACACGGTGATGCACACTCAGGATAGGGAAGCGTCCACTTCAATTCCACACTCAGCGACGTCTTGAAAAGGCAGGAGAACACAGGGGCACAGACGGAATGTGATGAACTGATGGTCGTGGTAGATGACCAGAGAGTTGGCAGTTGATAGGTGAAGGTCTGGGAACACAGCCCACGAGTCCAGGACCTATGATGAGATCACAGCCAGAATTTGACGGACAGCAGGGTAGCTAGATACTGACGGTATGGCGGCTGGGTTGAATCTGCCGGTGGCGGAGATAGTCGCTGCCGTTCTCACCTCCGTCCAACCACCCCAAGTGTCGTCTGCACCAGCAAACGAGCGAGTTAGCAGCGGTAACCAGCCGGAGGATCGTTTCCTCCCTTACAGAGGGCGCCATGGGAACCCAACGACTACACCAGCTGTAGGTTATGTATCTAAGCTACTGTGCCGAGTAGCAACCCTGTACATAAGCTACTGTGCCGAGTAGCATTTATATATATTATCACGTGGCAACACTGCACGTGTTATGTGGCAACATTGCCCCGAGGCTGCCATATGGCAAGGCGCCTCAGTCTGACTGTGTGAGCCGCGCATGGCATACAGCGTCACCACTTGTATTTCTCTCATCCACAATAAACGGACTCAGTGTTACACAGTGTTTCCCTAGCCATCACTGCATTCTTCAGGGCACACTAGTAACTTTCATGGCGCAGTGTCTAGGATCTGTGGACTTACAAAGTGCGTGAACAATGCCGACAGTTACGTCTGCCGGTGATGCGCGTCGACTCAGTGTGTTGTGTTGTGTTGCGCTGTGTTTCGCCGCGATGTGCAGTGTTGCTCCGTCACAGTGCGTTTTAGTGACGGTGCCAGTGTTAGTGTCAGTGTATTAGTGTGTGTCTAGAGCTGAGTTGAGCATTGGCCTGTCTTTTTTTGTGGTACCCACGGAGCACGCAGGCGTACACCCTTCTCGTGCGACATCCTGGGGACACTGACGGTCTTGCCGGACCACGCAGCTGTCCACGCTCCCTCCGCTCTCTCAGACACACACACGCACGCACGCACGCACTCACTCACTCACGGACAGAACAGTGGACCTGGACCATAAGCGTGATTTTTGTGCTGTTTATGTCTTATATATGTGGTTCGAGCTGTTGAGGCGCCACTTTATATATTAAACAGTGCAGTCCACGCACACACAAAGATGGGAGGTAAGAAGGGACAACGTCAAGATGGGAGACACGACTCCCCACCACCTTCCCCTCCACCGGGCGCAGACTCTCATCCTCCACCTCCAGTGACGGACATCGCCACAATTCTGAAGTGGATGGACGACCGGGACGAGCGACGTAGAGAAATGGATTTTCAGAGGGAGGAGACACGAAGAGAGGAGGAAAAGTTGCGTTTTGAGGCACTATTGGCGACCCTGGCGCTAACCCACCCTCCCTCACTCGCAGGTAGCGCGCATCAAGGCGCCAGTACCCTCCCTCCTCCACCACACCAGCGTCCTCCAGGTACTCTTGCTACCCCAACAGCTCCCAAGGCATCTGTTCAACCCCCACCCGCCCTCTCACCAGACGTCACGTTTCAGCTTTTTCGTGAGTGGAGGCGGCGTTGGACAGATTACTCCACGATGGTGGACCTTGACAGCATGCCTCCAAACAAACAGCTCATCCAACTGCGGATGTGTTTGTCGCTGGAGACCCAGAGAATTTTGGAGCACACGTTGCGAGTGCCTCCCGATTCTACCTCTTCAGTGACGGATGTGCTCGACCTTTTACAGGAGCACGTTAAGGGTCGGAACAACGAGGCTTTGCGTCGCCGTGCCTTTACCAGCTGCAAGCAGGCGGAGAACGAATCCTTTGACGACTTTTTTGTACGTTTGAAGAGTTTGTCAGAGGAGATCGACGTCTGCAAGGCGCACAGCCGGGAATGTGAGGAAGCCTGGATCAAGCACGGGATCTTGACAGGTGTCAGGCACGAAGAGTTGATGCAGCGACTCATCCCCCTGGACGCTTCCTCCACACTCCAGGTGGTAGTGACTGAATGTCGGTCATACGAGGCCACCAAGTCCGCCACCTCTGCCTTACGGGCCCCACCTGCTGTGAGAGCTATCTCACAATACAAGAAGGATAAGAAGGCGGCCAACAACGCGAAGGCTGCCACACGTTCTTCCACGCCTCCGCCTAGTGCTTCCTGTGGCAGCTGTGGAAAGCAGCACAGCCCCAAGACTTGCCCGGCCGCCGACGCACTGTGTCGTGGATGTGACCGTAAGGGCCACTGGTCTAACACAGACAGGTGCCCTGCACGAGGCCACAAGTGTCAGGCCTGCGGTCGCTATGGACACTACGACAAGTGCTGCCGCCAACCCAAGCCCAAAAGCCCGAGACGAGGAGGACAGCAGCGCACTTCCCTCGGGGTGGTTCGCACACAGCCCCCTCCAGATGGCCCACGCAGCCCCAAGCAGCAGCGGAGTCACATCAGGAGGGTGGAATCGACCACACGCCCCAGGGCTACCCCTTCCCCTACTATCCGCGTCGCCGTCACACACGGTGATGTGTCGGGTCACATCGAGGTGATACCGGACACCGGCGCCGATACTACGGTGATTGGGTTGAAGCACCTCCAGAAACTGGGCCTCACCAAACGCAGCCTGGGACCACCGCCGCAGCTGCAGTACTACAATGCGGACGGTTCCCAGATGCCGGACGCTGTGGGCTCCTTTCAAGCAGAGATCACCTACGGCGACAGGTCGTGTCACGGATGGATCGACGTGCAGCCTACTCTCGCTACACCCTTGTTGTCGTGGGAGCACTGCAAGGAGTTAGGCGTGGTGCCCAGAGACTTTCCCGAGCAGATCCCAGCTGCTCGTTACACCGCCAGCAGGGTGCGTGAGTCGACGAGCGACGCGCCTGGCGCTGCCACACAGAGCTGCCCAGAACCCGCGTCCACTCCCTCCCCGCCTCCACCCAAGTCACGGCTGCTTCCTCTTCACAGCGAGACGTCTCCTTCAGCCGCAAGGGCCTACTTCCTGAAGGAGTACTCGGATGTGCTGGTGACGAAGGAGGCCCTACGGACCGCGCCACTGAAGGCTATGGCGGGTCCGCCTATGAGGATACACCTGCGGGAAGATGCACTGCCGTTTGCCATACACACTCCCCGGTTGATTCCTCTCGCCTTCAGGGATTCAGTCAAGAAGGAACTGGATTCCATGGTGGCCCAGGGTGTCATCGTACCCGTTGGTGACGACCCATCCCCTTGGTGCCACCCTCTAGTCGCTGTGGCTAAGACTAACGGTGGAGTGCGGATTACTACCGACTTGTCTAAGCTTAACAGCCAGGTGTCCCGTCCCGCCCACCCTTCACCCACACCTTTTGCAGCTATACGGAGTGTGGATCCGAAGGTACGGCACTTCTCGACGATGGACGCCCTCTGTGGTTACTGGCAGATCCCACTGAAGAAGGAGGATCAGCCACTGACCACTTTCATCACGCCTTACGGACGCTTCCGCTACTGCCGTGGCCCTATGGGATTCGCTGCTACGGGGGACGCCTTCTGTCTCCGTGGTGACATGGCACTTCAAGGCGTGACCAACTGCGTGAAGGTAGTGGATGACGTCCTCCTCTACGATGAGGACTACCTGACGCATCTTCGCCGCATCGACGAGGTACTGACCAGGTGTAGGACGCACGGCATCACTCTGAATGCCGAGAAGTTCGTCTTGGCCGCACCTGCAGTGTCTTTCTGCGGCTACCGACTCTCAAGGGATGGCATTGCTGCGGACCCGGAGAAAGTTCGCGCCATAGCGGACTTTGCGAAACCTGCCAACCTTACGGATCTCAGGTCTTTCATGGGCCTGGTGAACCAGCTGGCAGAATTTTCCCCTGACGTCTCCGCCGCTGCCGGGCCTCTCCGCCCCCTGATGAGCCCCAAGAGGACGTTCACGTGGACCCCTGACCACGACCTCGCCTTTCATAAGGTGAAGGAGGCCCTGTCAAGTCCACCTATCCTCGCTACTTTCGACCCAGCGCTCCCCACCGTCCTCCAGACAGACGCCTCGCGCCTGTACGGGGTTGGTTACGCCCTTCTCCAGGATCACGGTGGAGGAAAGTACCGGCTCGTACAGTGTGGCTCTCGCTTCCTCACCGATGCTGAGTCTCGCTACGCTACCATCGAGCTGGAGCTGCTGGCAGTGGTATGGGCCTTATCGAAGTGCAAGTTCTACTTGATTGGCCTACAGCACTTCGACCTCATCACAGACCACAGGCCCTTGGTCCCCATTCTTAACCACTATTCGCTGGACGCCATCGAGAATCCCCGCCTCCAGCGCCTGAAGGAGAAGATTTTGGCCTTCGTCTTCACCGCGGCTTGGCGCGCAGGTAAGGAGTTGTGCATCCCGGATGCCCTCTCCCGCTCCCCAGTCAGCCGCCCTACACCTGAAGACGAGATGCTCAGCACCGAGGCCGGTTTCTCCGTCAGCAACATCGTCACCTTGCAGGCCGTACAGTCCCTCGCCAGCACCCAGACCTCAGTGTCGCCACCCGACAGCGATCTGGCCCTTGAGGAACTACGGACCGCGGCACGCGACGACCCCTCCTACACTCAGCTCATGGAGAGTGTGAGGACTGGGTTCCCTCACGACCGTTTTGACCTCCACAACGCCCTACGCCCGTATTGGAAGATACGTGAGGACCTCTACGCAGATGGGGACCTCGTCCTGTACGGTGCCCGTGTGGTCGTCCCTGCAGCTCTCCGTCGTCGCGTTCTGACCCGCTTACACGACAGCCATCGTGGAGCAGAGGCCACCAAGCGCCGCGCAAGGCAGGCTGTGTACTGGCCCGGCATTGACGCGGATATCGTCAATACGGTCCGTGCCTGTGAGCCGTGCCAGATCATGCAGCCCAGTCAACAGCAAGAGCCCCTCTTGTGCGACGACGAACCCACCAGGCCCTTCGAGTCCGTGTCGGCTGATTTCTTCAGCACAGCTGGGAAACATTTCCTAGTTGTCGCCGACCGACTCTCTGGCTGGCCTGTGGTGGTAATCTGTGGCTCGGACACGACGTCCGCGGCCACCATTCGCCACTTCCGGCACCTCTTTCGTGACCTGGGCGTCCCCGTACGTCTGCGGACGGACGGTGGGCCACAGTTCACCAGCCGGGACTTCACAGGATTCCTGGAGCGTTGGGGAGTCCGCCACATCGTGTCAACACCCCACTACCCACAGTCAAACGGCCATGCTGAGGCTGCAGTCAAGACAGTCAAGCACCTCATCCTCAAGGTGGCCCCTTCAGGCAACATAGACTGTGAGGCGTTTGACAAAGGACTCCTGGAGTTACGTAATACTCCCACCCACACAGGACGCTCCCCTGCCCAGATCCTGTATGGTCACCCTCTCCGCTCTTGCGTTCCTGCACACGCCAAGGCCTTGTGAAGGAGTGGCAGACCAGAGCCGAGAGCTGCGACCGCCGCGCCGCTTCACGTGCCCAGGACGCCAAGGCTCGGTATGACGACCGTGCCCGCCCTCTTCAGCCACTGGAGATTGGTGCCCTTGCCCGCGTCCAGGACCCGACGACGACACGTTGGGACAAGGTGGGCATAGTGATGGGCGTCGGCCGGTCGCGGGACTACAAGGTCAGGATGCCGAGCGGCCGTGTCTGGTGGAGGAACCGCCGCTTCCTCCGGCCAGTCCCACCCCCTGCTGCTGGCCCCCTGACCGAGGACGAGTCCCCTACACCTCACGAGGATCCGCCCCACAGTGCACCTCGACGCTCGGAGCGACTTAGGACTAAGAAGTCCGCTCAAGACAAAGACTATGAGCGTGAGGGGGGAGGGAGATGTAGGTTATGTATCTAAGCTACTGTGCCGAGTAGCAACCCTGTACATAAGCTACTGTGCCGAGTAGCATTTATATATATTATCACGTGGCAACACTGCACGTGTTATGTGGCAACATTGCCCCGAGGCTGCCATATGGCAAGGCGCCTCAGTCTGACTGTGTGAGCCGCGCATGGCACACAGCATCACCACTTGTATTTCTCTCATCCACAATAAACGGACTCAGTGTTACACAGTGTTTCCCTAGCCATCACTGCATTCTTCAGGGCACACTAGTAACTTTCACCAGCGAACGAAGACAATGCCTGATGGACAGGCTACTAAGGCGAAACCTAACAAACTGGGCAATCCGCAGTCCATTGCAACTCTCCCTCTCCCCAGTCGTTGCAACACTTGCACCACTGGATCAGGAAAAGGGAGAGCCAAGATGTGTGGTTGCAGCCTGCATTCCTGCCTCACCACAGAAATCAACTCACGCACAGCCATCAACCAGCTCAACATACCTCTCATCATCATCAAAACACCTACAGGTATACCCCCAATAGTCCTATGGAGACGGACGAGTGGTGACAGGGACAGGCAGAAATGACTGCCAGGAGTCTCTAGTCACAACTCTGTACATTTTTTTTTTACAGGGATTAGCCCACCCGGGCACAGGTCACTGACCCACATCGGGGCCTGTGGGCGAATCTGTAATAATGATAATAATAATAATAATAATAATAATAATAATAATAATAATAATAATAATAATAATAATAATAATAATAATAATAATAATAATAATAATAATAATAATAATAATAATAATAATAATAATAATAATAATAATAATAATAATAATAATAATAATAATAATAATAATAATAATAATAATAATAATAATACAAAAATTTAAAAAAAAATCAAGAGTGAGAAACAATAAATGTATGTTGTGTTGTCAATGGTAAAAGAAACAATTGAGACCCTGCAATTGTATGTAAATGAGGCAGAAAGTCAGATCAGCAACCTGGGACTTGGTCACAATTTTCGTGTTGCCATAGGAGTCTGCAATAGGCCGGTTGGCCTGTGCATGGCAGTTCCTGTCGAGAGTTACTATCACTCTCTATCATCCATGAATCTATCCAGCCTCCTTTTGAAAATTTCCAGCGTTCCAGCACTTACTACAAAGATGCTAAGCTTGTTCCACTCGTCCACCACCCTATTTGTGAACCAGTTCCTTCCTATCTCCCTCCTAAACCTAAACTTATCCAACTTAAATCCGTTGCTCCGAGTCCTATCCTGCTCGGATATTATAAGAACTTTATCTATATCCCCTTTATTGATTCCTTTCACCCACTTAAATACTTCTATCAAATCTCCCCGCACTGTTTGTCTTTCCAGGGAATGCAAGTTTAGTTTCTTTAACCTATCCTGATATGGAAGGTTTCTAAATCCCGGAATCATTTTCATCATTCTTCGCTGCACCGACTCTAGTGAATTTATATCCATTCTATAATAAGGGCACCAGAACTGAACCGCATAATCGAGGTGCGGCCTGACTAGCGCAAGATTTAGTTGCAATAAGACCTCTGCACTCTTATTACTTACACTTCTAGATATAAAACCCAATACTCTGTTTGCCTTATTTCGAACATTAACGCACTGTTTTCTAGGCCGTAGGTCCGGGCTTACAAGTACCCCTAGGTCTCTTTCACAAGTCGACTTCTCTAGGTTAATGCTGCTAAGGCTGTATACATTGACAGTATTTGTTCTTCCAATATTAAGTGCGCTGCACTTGCTGGTGTTGAATTTCATTTGCCATTTTTCAGACCACCCCTGCAGTTTATTTAGATCCTTCTGTAATGCATTTGCATCCTGCCCTGAATTAATCTGCCGCCCTATTTTGGTGTCATCCCCAAACTTGCGGATGGCAGGGTCTACCATTAGGCAATACATTATGCTTCCAATCTCTTCCCAAGCGGTTGTACCTCTCTCTTTGGTAGCTGTGGCTGTGGCTGTCACGGGCTGTTGAAGCAAAAACTGACTTTGTACTTACATTTTTTGTTTGTTTTTTTACTGGAAATAGCCCACCCAAATACAGGCTATCGACCCACAGCAAGGCCTGTTGGGGGGGAGGGGGAAGGGATAAGAGTAAAAACAAATTAAAAATAGAAGAGAAAAAATAAACTATTAATCTACACCACGAAGATGCCGGAAAACCAGCTTTTTGAAGTGAGACAGATTGTATGAGTATGGAAACACAGAAGAAGGAAGAGCATGCAACAGTTTTGCTGAGTGAGGAAAGAAGGATGTACTATAACGGGTTATTCTATTGTGACCAACTTCCACACAGAAACGGTAGACACCACGGGCAAAACGAATGTTACGAACCCATTGCTTTGCCGGCGGTACACAGGATGCCAAATATCTGAACATTGCCCGTTAAAGTACCTGTAAAAGAGGGAGAGTGAAGCAACATTGCGGCGAAGAGAAAGGGAAGAGACATTATTGACTAAAGAAGGAGAGTTAATAAGACGAAATGTCTCTGATTCCACCCTATCTAACCGTTGGACAGATGAAGAGCCATCCCAGATATGAGAGCAGAACTCCAAGTTAGAACGAACTAATCCCTTATAAACTTGAAGCAACTGCTCAGGAGTGAAGTAGCTACGGCATCTGTACAGCATTCCTAGCTTTCTGGATGTGTGGCTTCCATGACATATTTACAGTATTTTAGAATTTGGCAAAATGATTGCGTCCTGAAATGTGGTTGGTGGGAGATCATCTAATTTGGAAAGCGTAAGTGATAAATATTGAGTTTTATTACTATTGAATTTAACTAAGTTTCTACCTCCCCATTCGGAGATGCTGCACAGATCCGCATTGATAGATGAAATGATATCAGCTCTGGAAACAGATGTAGTTTGAGAAATAAGGGGAAGGGAAAAATTTGAAGAGTGAAAAGTAGAATCATCAGCGTAAGAATGGATAGAATTCGTCATAGTGTAAAGTAAATCAATGATAAAAAGAAGGAAAAGAGTAGGTAAAATAACAAAACCCTGTGGGATACCACTATTGGTAGAGAAAGAGTGAGAGGTCGATCCCTCAACAACTGCCATGGATCGGTTCTCAAGGAATTTAGAAATTAGATAACAAAGTTGGGGAGAGAAACAATAGGAGGGAAGTTTAGAAAGCAAAAACTTTTGCCATACCCTGTCAAATGCTTTGGAGATGTCGAGGGCCACGACGAAAGCTTCCTCTTAATCCCCAAGAGAGGATGACCAAAGAGAGCAGATCACCAGTAGATCTCGCCTGGCGAAAGCCAAACTGGTAATCCGACAAAAGAGAAAGGCGTTCAATGTGACGGAGAAAATGAGAGCTAAGATAGGTTCGAAAATCTTAGTGAGGGATGAAGTTAGTGCAAGGGCGATAGTTAGAGGGATTAGAATGGTCACCCTTCTTCAGGAAGGGATGAAGCAAGGCATACTTCCAAGGAGAAGGAAAAGCTTGGGTTTTGAGGCAAATGCGAAAGAGACGAGCAAGCACAAGGGGCCAGAATTTCAGCACACGCCCTCAGAACACGAGGGGTATTCCGTCCGGTCCATGCACCTTACTCACATCCAACCTGGATAACACACCAGCAACCCTACGAGTGGAGATCAAAGGAAAGTGCATAGGTTCGGTCGGAGGGATAGAGTTGGAATTGTCTATGGTGGAGTTAGAGGAGAATAAGGTGCCAAAGATTGGCTTTATCAGGGGGAGAGTTGGCTATAGAGTTATCAGGTTGGAAGAGAGGAGGAAAAGAGGGAACGCAGAATTTATTACAGATGTTTTTGGTTAAGAACCAGAAGGATTTACTAGAAGAGTTAGTCAGGACAGCGATCTTTCTTTTTTTATAAAATTCCGCTTGGCCCTACGAAGAATAGCCTTACAACGATTCCTAGAAGTAATGAAAGAGGAGTGAGTAACAGGAGAAGGAGATAGTTTCATAACTTGATATGCCCAATTTCTTTCCTTACATGCAAGAGAACAGGAGTGATCAAACCATGATTGTAAAGTGAAAGTTTTGGTAGAAGATGGGATAACTGCACTCAAACCGCCCTGTACAATGTGACGTAGTCGTGGTCAGTACAAAAATAAAGCCATGCTCATCATTCTAGGATACCCAAAATTAACCAGATTTGCAAATATGAGGAAAGAGCTCGGGCTGCCCTCCCTATCTGAGAGGCTAGCTCTACTTAATACCATGTTTTGTGTCAAAGTTTTAAAGAACAATGGTCCCCAAACTACAGTTCAAACTGAGTTGATGTTCTATCTAAGTAATCCCGACCATCTCGGCAACCTTCCACAGAAGACTCTCTTTGGGGCGTAGGTTCATAAAAGTGTTACATATCTCTTGAAACTGAATGTCCCAATCACCCCAGACGAACCCATTAATGCCATTCCTCCTTGGCTGGAAATATCAGTTCCTATCAATTACACTCCTGTTGGTAGTAAGCAAATGTTAAACACAGATGTGATGAGATGTGTTACACTAGAAACTATTAACAGACACATAGAGAGTGTTAAATCAAGTGAATGTTATGCTTTTACTGATGGTTCTGTGCATACAAACACAGATAGAATAGGATGTGCAATTGTTATATATAAAGAAAAAGAGATGATAGTGTCAAACAAGCAAAGGCTAAACAACTGAGCCAGCACAATACAAACTGAACTAACTGGAATCTACTAAGCTCCAGACTACCTTCAAGAAAATGGAGGTGGGGTGATATTATGTGACTCTCAAAGTGCTTTGAAATCAATGAACAGCCCGTCAGGTTCTATGTCTAAAGTTGTATGTGATATTAAAAGAATTGTGATAACTGCCAATGAGAACAACTATCGTATCGAATTTGTGTGGATTCCGTCCCATGTTGAAATTAGGTTTCATGACTGTGCTGATAGACTCGCAAATGAGGCATGTAAAAAAGATAATGTTGACCGTGACCTTAGCCTGTCCAATGCTGTACTTAAAAACATTCAAGTCAGAATCATGAACTATGATCTAGAAGAAGTGAGAAATGCAGAGAGACCTGGCAGTTGTAGTATTAGTAAATATGACAAATTGTGTGACAAGAGGTACCGGTATGACCAGCATAAGGACAAAACTAGACAATGTGATATAGTTGTGACCAGAATTAGGCTAGGATACAGACACATCTGGCAAGTTAGTAACGCTGTACCCATACCGGAACACTCAACATGTAAACTTTGTGATAAACCTTTGAATCATACACTTGAACACTATATTATTGAATGTGACACTGTCAAAGACTTCAGGCCACCTGGCTTATTGTATCATGAACTTTGTAATTACTACATTGAATCTGTGGTGCTTGGGGACATTCTTGCTGCTTATCCCAAATTTGCTAGCCTACACTGTTTAGTCTTCAATTAGAATATGACGTCCAGTGTATATGAACCACTGTCTTGCATGGCAGCGAACAGTGACATCACCCACATGACTCTGACCTATATATACTGCTAATGAATATGATGCATTTCTTTGTGTATACAAACCTCTGTCCTGCATGACAGTGAACAGTGACATCACCCACATGAATCTGACCTATATATACTGTTAATGAATATGATGTATTTCTTTGTGTACGAACCTCTGTCCTGCATGGCAGTGAACAGTGATACCACCCTCAGTGTCAAGACCTGACCGAATTACTCAGAATAGGCAAACTATACTCCAAGCTTTGTCAATAAATTTGTTAAACTAGAGCCCTGTTTAACCCCAGCAATGCTGTCAGCACATACCGTGGCGTTCCAAGTGGAAAAGCAACATTCTTCCCAAGGAAAGTCGGTGAAAAATTCTCTCTAGGATTGCCAGTTTGCCCTCCGGATAGTACCATAGTTGACGTTTAGAGTGGGGTGGGGAGGTGGTGGTGCTCAGTTTGATTTAAAGAATTAAGATTGTGATCAGAAGATCCTAAGGGGGCAGACATTCAGTATGAATAGTGTGAGGGGTTAGAGGTAAAACAAAGATCAAGAATGTTAGCAAGTTGATCGTGGCGATCAGGGACGCGTGTAGGGTGTTTAATTATTTGTTCCAAATCATTAAGTAAGGAAAAAGAGAGTGCCTTAGCTCCCCCTGGGTCATCCCTTACAGAGCCAAGCCACTCTCTGTGATGTACAGTGAAATCCCCGGAGTAGAGGATCTCGGTGTTGGGGTGTCTGGATGGCATCGACTCATGGCAAGAAGTGAGATAGTCAAAGAGATCCAAATAGTTGGTAGAGTTGGGAGAATAGTATAGGAAACAAAGAAAAACAGTCATGGTTGGTAGAGATATTTTGAGCCAGATGACATCATAAAGGGAAGATTCAAGATTCGTGAGTCGAGCTATAGGTGTACGTGTGTTGCAGTTGGCGCATACACCTCCCATAGAACGGAAAGAGGTATAAAAGTTCTAGTTGGAGACTTATAAAGGTTTGGGTGAAGCTGAAGGTTTGGTCAGTTGAAGTTCAGATAGTAGTAAGAAGTCGGGGGAAGAGGTTAATAGATGGCGCTCCACAGAAGGAAAATTGGATCTCAGGCCGCGAATGTTGGAAAAATGAAGTGTTAAAAAAGCCGATCCTCCAGCAACCGCGGTGACGTCAGTTGAGGCTCCAGTAGTTTGCTGATGGTCAGGTCGGCCCTGGGGTCCACAACCTTCACGACCAGTGGGACCTATCCGCTTTAATAATAATAATAATAATAATAATAATAATAATAATAATAATAATAATAATAATAATAATAATAATAATAATAATAATAATAATAATAATAATAATAATAATAATAATAATAATAATAATAATTAACAACAAATTATAAAAACATATTAAATGAAAATTTAATATAATAATAATAATAATAATAATAATAATAATAATAATAATAATAATAATAATAATAATAATAATAATAATAATAATAATAATAATAATAAAGGACCATAAATGTGTGTATGTTGTGTTGTCAAAGTAAGAGAAACATATGAGACCCTGCAATTGCGTAAATGAGGCAGAAAGTCAGAACAGCAACCTAGGACTTGGTCAAAATTTTTGTGATATCATATGGCAGCAGGATCTACCATTAGACAATACAGTATGCTTCCAATATCTTCCCAGGTGGTAATACCTCCCTGTTTGGTAGCTGCCTACTACCTGCTACTGTTGTTAGATCGCATCTTTTTGCGAAGTGGACGGTAGTACAGTTAAGTGAAGTGAGGTGAAGAGAATGTTGGGTGGGAGGGATGGGGGTGCGGGGAGGGAAGTGGTGGCAGGTGCCCCACTATCGACAGTAATGTTATCCATGAATGATGAACTATTAAAACTCAATTTAGGCTTAGTTTATATCTATTATTTTCCTCCTCTGCTATATTATGCAGATAAAATTCATTCTGTTCATGTTAAACCTTGGCCACAGTGTGAACAAGAGGAGGTTAATTGCAGTGATTCTTTATTCACATGTGTTTGTTACTTGCTAGAACAATCTACTGTACTGTCCGAGGTGCATGTCACGTCTGGTTGTGTAAAAATGGTGAATTGTAACTGAAAATGTTACTTTTTCCTAAGCACATCCAATTCCCTTTCTATAAGCTATATCTATTTCTTTATCTGTAAAGGAACCAGGGCCAAGCGAGGGTATGAATTGACTGATCATTGATAACATACTGTAATCAGTGTTTGACTTTTGTGTCATTTAATAAATTTTCACTCAGTTGTCATTTCAGATATTTTATTTTTTTAAATCAGTATGAAGATAAAAATATGTGTTGCATAAGTTTCAAAATAAATGATGTGCGATGGAGGAGACTTCAGACTTCTGCCCACCGCTTTTATTAAAATGGAATAATTTTAGCAACATTTGAGGTGCCAATGCAACATTTCATATTCATTCGTCACAGGCGACAATCGAAGGTTTTCTTCTGATGTATTCATTGTATCGTGGTGACGAATGGGGTATATAACGAATTTTCAATGTAATACACAATGAACCATATGAGATAATAATCAGTGACTATCATACAACAGTTTGTGTTCCATATCGACCACACACACACACACACACACACACACACACACACTTCCATTACTTTAGGCCCCAACACACTCCAGGTTGTAGACTCCACTAAGCTCCTCGGCGTCACTATAAATAACAAACTAAATTGGAAACCACACGTCAGTAAAGTTGTCAAATCCTCCAGTTTTCGTCTTCACCTCCTCCGCCGACTCAAGTCCCTCGGAGTTCCTGCGCCCTGAGCTCTTCAGTGTTTACTCAACATTCATACTTCCCAAGCTCACTTATGCCTCCCCTGCCTGGTATTCCTCCCTAAATGCCACACAACGCAAGCACCTACAAAAAGTGCAAAAGAGGGCATGCAAGATTATTCTCTCCTCTTCGTACTCCACATATCAAGAAAGAGGAAGAGAAGAGGCAGGACGGTATGGATCAAGGAGAGGAAAGGGCAGTTGTACAAACCCTGCCCACAGGTAAGGTCGTGGTAGTTGTTGACAGCCAGGTGAGGTTTATGGATAGGGCTTTTTGTGCGAGAGAGAGGAAACGTAGGACTAGGGTGTGTTTTCCTGGGGCTGGGATAGGGCATGTAGCCGAGAGGTTAGACAGGGTTTTGTCAGAGGAGGGTACCAATCCAGTAGTGTGTCTTAGTGTGGGAGGAAACGAGATAGGTAAGGTTAGGAGTGAGGAACTTTTCAAGAGGTATAGGGAGGCGCTGGGGAAGATTAGAGATAGGGGAGGGATCCCGATAGTATGTGGTGTCTTGCCTAGAAGAGGGGTTGGTCGTGAATGGCTGTCCAGGGCAATTGCTATAAATTGCCGACTGGAAAAACATTGTGCAAACAATGGTTGGGCATTCATTGATAACTGGCAACGATTCTATGGCAACGACTACCTGTACTGTCGCGACGGAGTACACTTGTCTCGTGAGGGAGTAAAGACGTTGTCTGCATCCCTGGAGCGTGAAATTGTCACTCCGAAGGGGGGTTTTCGCCAGTAGAGAGGGGTCGGGGAAAGTGGGAGTCAAAAAACAAGCAGGTCCTGGGAAGTAAAATTAGTTGCTCAGGACAAGGGGTAAAACAGGACCAGGGAAGAGTAGGTTTAAATGTATACTATACAAACAGTAGGAGCGTTAGAAATGAAATAGACTTGCTGAGAGCGGTTGTATGTACCGAGAATGTAGACGTCATAGCAATCACCGAAACTTGGATGAATCTGGCGAGCAAATTTTTTTTATCAGAGTACCACATAGAAGGGTACAACCTTTTTCACAAGGACAGGGAAGGTAGGAAGGGGGGAGGGGTCGCACTCTTCGTCAAGGATATATTAAAATGTTGTACTAATAATTCAATAAAGGGTGAAATAGGAACCGAGTCTGTGTGGGTAGAAATCACGGAAGGAAGAGAAAAACTAATTATGGGAGTGATTTACAGGCCCCCAAGTCTTGGCAAAGAAGCAGCTCAGCCCATATGGCAGGAAATGAGTAGGACAGCAAAATATAACAACCTGTGCAATATGGGGGATTTCAACTTCAGAAATATTGACTGGGACAACATTGTAGGCGACTATGAATCTGAAGACTTCCTAGACGCAGTACAGGACAATTTTTTGAAACAACTAATTACAGAACCTACTAGAGGTGACAATATATTAGACCTAGTATTAACAAATAAAGAAAATATTATCAGAGATATCACAGTAGGGGAAGAACTAGGTAACAGTGATCACAGAGAAATCAGGTTCACCCTAAATTGGGAAACGAAAAACAATGACAATATGGTCAGAGTCCCAAACTTTCGGTTGGCGGATTATCAGGAGTTAAGAAGGTACCTAGGTGAGGTCACCTGGGAACAGTCACGTCAGTTCCCTGTAGGAAGGGGTGAGGTCATAGATGACACAACAATTGATCATGACTATAATATATTCACTAGTATACTACATAAAGCACAAGAACAAAATATACCACACAGAAAAATTAGGTCAAATAAGAATGAGCCAAGGTGGATGACCAGAAAACTTAAACATGACATAGGAATAAAGAAAGGAATATATAAGAAATTAAAGGGAGGGGAGGAGCAGCTCAAAAACAGGTATAATGAACTATCTAGGAATGTTAAGAAAAATGTAAGGAAAGCAAAGAGAGACTATGAAATCAAAATAGCAAGAGAATCCAAGGCGAATCCCAAGGGATTTTTCCAGGTATATAGGACAAAGGTCAAGGACAAAGTTGGGCCTTTAAAGTCAGGGAGGGGAGAATTGATAAATGGCAGTGAAGAAATAAGCAAAGCATTGAACAGCTACTTCTTATCAGTTTTCACAGAAGAAATTTGCCATGAAATTCTGGAGGTGGAACTGATATTTAAGGGAAAGGAAGAAGAGAAATTAAAGAATATCACTATCAGAAAACAGGATGTTCTTAAGAAGATAAATCAACTAAAGAATACAAAATCCCCAGGGCCTGATGAAATTTTTCCTCGAGTCTTGAAAGAGTGTAGGGAACAGATTAGCGGACCCCTCGTAAACTTATTTACAAAATCATTAGACACTGGAGTTGTGCCAGAGTTGTGGAAACAGGCAAATGTAGTACCCATATTCAAAAAGGGAGACAGAGCCTCAGCGTCAAATTACCGGCCGATCAGTTTGACG